>NW_026879201.1:0-26185 GCF_032173495.1 Musca vetustissima
ACCTTCAGGCCAATAAGCGTGGATTTTTTAAAGAATATTTTTTCAAAGACCTTCAGGCCAATAAGCGTGGATTTTTTAAAGAATATTTTTTCAAAGACCTTCAGGCCAATAAGCGTGGATTTTTTAAAGAATATTTTTTCAAAGACCTTCAGGCCAATAAGCGTGGATTTTTTAAAGAATATTTTTTCAAAGACCTTCAGGCCAATAAGCGTGGATTTTTTAAAGAATATTTTTTCAAAGACCTTCAGGCCAATAAGCGTGGATTTTTTAAAGAATATTTTTTCAAAGACCTTCAGGCCAATAAGCGTGGATTTTTTAAAGAATATTTTTTCAAAGACCTTCAGGCCAATAAGCGTGGATTTTTTAAAGAATATTTTTTCAAAGACCTTCAGGCCAATAAGCGTGGATTTTTTAAAGAATATTTTTTCAAAGACCTTCAGGCCAATAAGCGTGGATTTTTTAAAGAATATTTTTTCAAAGACCTTCAGGCCAATAAGCGTGGATTTTTTAAAGAATATTTTTTCAAAGACCTTCAGGCCAATAAGCGTGGATTTTTTAAAGAATATTTTTTCAAAGACCTTCAGGCCAATAAGCGTGGATTCTTTAAAGAATATTTTTTCAAAGACCTTCAGGCCAATAAGCGTGGATTCTTTAAAGAATATTTTTTCAAAGACCTTCAGGCCAAGAAGCGTGGACCTATAGATATTTTAGCGGATATCTGTTCAAGGACTATCACAAGGACCTACAGACTAATAAGCATCGATTTTGTTAAAGACAAAAATAAAATATAAAAATATTTTTCGAAAGACTATTGGCATGGATTTTAAGAGGAATATTTTGAAGGACTGTCAGGGCAATAAGCGTGTATTATAAAATATATTTTTTTAGGTTTAACAGGACTATAATCCTGGATAAGAAGGCCTACATTTTTAAAGAATATTCGCTGGGGATATATCACGTCTATAAACCGGTTGTTTAAAGATTTTTTTAAAGTCTATATAGCCTAAGTTTTTTAGGAATATTTTTTAAAGTCTATAAGGCGCATAGCTATGAGGGCTATAAGCCACATTTGTTCTTGAATATTGGTTTGATTGTTTATAACGAATCAATTTCCGAATTAAAATTTAACCGCAACCTGAGCATTAGCAATCTCTTGAAACCCACTATGTTTGGATGGGGGAAAATACGTGCAAAATATTTATTCTTGTTTATTTTTATTGCACACTTTATATGGCATCGAAATACACACATTATGTACTTAGGCAAAACAAAAAATAAAGTATTTTTTTGCATTTCTAGATGGCATTTCAAACTTTTGACGCACAATGAAATCCAACTGGTCGATTGGTAGCGGGTAAACATTCAGAAATATTCCAAACAATATAATGAGAAGAGCTTTATTTACAAAAGAAAAAAAACAACAACAATATTGTTCCCCGGTTGGATGATACCCATTGAGAGATATCCTTTTACAGCTGACACACTAACCCAACACTTGAAAGAAAACAACAAAAAACAGAAGAAGTGCCAAGTGGACAACCCAATTTCATCAAAACCAATATGGCCGTCCAATGCAAGAATTTCATGAACTTCCGTTACAGGTACGTATTTCTGTCTCTTCTTTATTCACTTCATTCCTACTTGTATTTCTTCTTTGTCTTATGTTTATTGTTGTTTATGTAACACTTGTTTAAATCGCTCCTGTAATCCTTTTTTAATACCATTAACTATTTTCCGCCAATGTTTGGTTGCTTGTTTTCACAACAACAGCTAATCATAATTCTTTAAATGGCCAGACACACAATGACCATGGTCTCGACCATTGTTTGACTTTTGTCCGACATGAGGTGCGAATCTAACACATGTTATTATCGTATTTGTCTTACAAGTGTTTTGAAAGGTATTTGCGAAAGGTGAGCATTTTGTTTATCCCTCCCTTTTTTGTTGTGTGGCCAATATTTAAATACTTTAATCGGATTAACCTGGGGTGATTAGAGAGGCCGCATGGCAATTGGAAACAATTGTTGGGAAAAGTATTGGTTTCCACTTATTGGCAAATGTTGTGAAGTGGAAAGTTATGTGGGAAAATTAAAAAAAAAAAATATTTCCTTTTTTTTATATGAAGTTTCTAATTATTTCTAATTTTATATAAAAAACCTTTTCAGAATCTTCAATGAATGCAAGTAATCCCGATTAAACGTTTGACCTATTATGTCAAAATGTCTGTATGGAGGTATTTCATCGTCTGAGTATAATAAATATCCAGTTGGCAATTGGACTACGAACTTCGCCATACCGAAAATTAAGTAGAAAACAATGTAAAAATATTAAGGTAAATATTTCCGACAAATCGGAATATTTCAATAGTCTAGAATTTATATGAAATTTATACACAGATAACAAGTTTCCTAAGCTCGGTTGGGGTTAACGTGGAAGAGGCCAATGATAAAATCCTATAAATTTTTTTTGGAAAAATATTTCCACTTGAGGCTTTTAGTTTTTGTTTTTGCAGATCTTATTCGAATTATTATTTCTTGTAAATAATTTTGAGTTTAAATCAAATAAACCACCTCTGACTTTTATAATCCAACTTGCTGCATATGCAGATAGATCTGTGGTAATAAATGGTATATTTATATTCTAGAGGGGAGTAGGGGAGACTGAGGCACCTTCGGCATCGGGGCACATTCGGCAATCGCGTTTTCGATATGAAGCTCTCACCGTACATCACTAGTTTCGATATATAGGTATCGAGTATCGAAATAAATAAATGACACAAAGTTTGAAATTTCTAGCTAATAAGCCAATTTAGATACATGGGTTTTTGTATTTTTATAGATGTTTCTGTAATATTTCAATTCCATTTCGTAAGTATTTCGTGTATAAAACTGTTGAAATTTTTAAGACAATATTATTAAAAAGAGGTTAACTACGTTGTGTATTATTATAGAAATATTTAAAAATATAATGTTTTTACAAAATTGATCGAAAAAAATTAAAAAAACTATAAAAAGTATATTCGGGGTACATTCGGCATTTTAAAGTGGGGCACATTCGGCAATATACAGATTGTGCAATATTATTTCCTTAAAATGTTTTTGAGTTTGTCTTTAAAACTAATCCTTTAATATGGTTCGAAATTGCATATATAAGATCAAACGTGCTTGTATTGACGAAAATGCGATAAAAACCCCTATTTCTGATGGTGTGTGTGACCTTGAGATGTAAACGTCCGCTGCTAGAAAATAAAGCCCTATAATTCAAACATTGTGTGGCGTATTAAAACCAAATCGAGCCTTAAGAGGATCAGCATTTCAACCAGACTGATAGCGATGACAATTACCCGGCTATGACTATGGTGCCGAATGTGCCCCATCAAATGCCGAAGCTACCCCGGGTTGGGGCACATTCGGCGAATTTGACTTTTTTTACAAAACTGTAAAATTTTTTAACTAATACTATTTATTTATATCTTTTTGGTACTATTTTTTATAATTAAGTGTCAGAGGACAGTAATCAGCCATAAAGTTGTTATATATGTTGAATAAGTACTGAGATATAGAGCTCTAAAAAAAGTGCCGAAGGTGCCCCAGTCTCCCCTACATATCATGTGATTGTGAATTCAATGCACTATTGCAAACATCGTTGTGTTCTCTAGCAATTAATGCATCAATAATCTCCTTACAATATCTGTTTATTGGTACATTTTTATTAGGAGGACAGGATATTGCAATTGTTCACATATATCGGATCATTCTCTTGCCCAATCAAAATTGGCGAATTTATTCTTCAGGTTTAGAAAATTCTCTTTCCACATCCCAGGCTATGAGCTCCATTTTTTGTCATAGTGAGATAGGGATGATTTCAAATGGAGTATAGAAAATGGAGATAGAAAACCTTTTTCTTCTTGAACTACAGCAAAAAAATAATCACGCCAGAACTCACAACTGGATCCATTTTTGTGGTTTCCAAAAATTCTCGCTAAGGACATTCATTCACTTTTAAAGTGGAATTTTCCACATCGCAGACTATGAGCTCCATTTTGTTTCTCAGTGCGATGGAGTGATTTTAAATAAGGTCTTCGAACGTGACCAGCCTGCAAAAAGGGAAGCAACAATATTTACATTTACTGAAAATCAAATACAGGAAAACTTGGAGGTCTTTAATGTGAAGTGAAAGCTTGTGAAGTAGACTTATGTCTCACGGGGTCCAAAAGGAATTCGCAAATTGTAATATCGTAAAATCTCTGTGGCAAATTTCCCCTTTAAAGAGCTATGGCTTCGTTGCTTGTTTGGCGCTTTGTCTTGATGAAATTAAACAAAAATCATAAATTATATCTTGATAATGGGATGATTTCTCCGCAACTGATCATTTAAAATTCATAAAAGTAATGTCAATGACCCCGCCAGACCATTAACTCCACCAAACAGACACACGTTATGCACTTGTTGAGATTTCCTAACCCATGATGTGACAATTTTACTTTTACTATGACAAATTTGCCCTTCTAGGACCTTGATATAATCTACACGCGCTTTCATCCCTAAAAGAAATGTGGTTTCCCCAAAAATATTGTTGAACAGTGTAATAGATCTATGTGCCCTTCTGAGACCCAGTAAATTGAAACAATTGATTGTATTGTTCGAGGAAGAGGCACTTCTGCAGATATGTTTTTCTCCTCCAGAATCACGGAATTACAAATTATAGTAACTTCGCAAGAAAATGCGGCTAAAACGTATAAAATTCCGAATATCGAATAGCAAACAACAGTGAAGTCGATCAGTAGTTGATCGCTCTCTCAGTAGTTGATCGCTCTCCGCCCAGATATTTTTTCTCCCTCCAGGATCACTGAATTCCAAATTATAGTCACTTCGATGGGAAAATACGGCTAAAACGTATAAAGTTCCGATTATCGAAGCAGATTAGCGAATAGTAAATACCAATGAAGTTAACAAAATTCTTCGTCATTGTGCTTTGATCGCTTTCCCGCCCTTAGATTGCTCCACGCTAACCCGCCCTCAGATCGTCACTCTTGTGTCTAACTCGCTCATCTATTACCACGACATATACATCTTATACGATCAATAAACCAACCATCGATGTTTATTCCTTCTACTTTCTTCACTTCAGTGCAAACATTCGTTATGATAACAACTACATAATTCTCATTTACTTCGTAACACCGGATAATTAAGTATTTCACTTTGTATCACTGAAGTTGTCGAGAGACACAGTTAACGGTTAGTAAAAACAAATGAAACTTCGTTTGGGAAATCCCCACGCTTAGAGCAACTCGTCAGTATTTAAAAAAAAGTGATACGCTTTAATCGTTATCCCGCCTTTGTCTCGCTCTAGTTTTAAATAACATCTGCGCTTAACTCGCTCCTGCTTTTAATTCACACATTCCAGCGTTTAAGGCCAGATTACTATTACAACAACATATGCCATTAAACAAGATCAATAAACCAAACATTTTTATTCATTCCCATAAAATAAATTATTTTTATACATTATAACATAATTCTCATTCCCGTCGTAACAACGAATGTATATCACCTTTTATTGCTGAAGTTATTCCGCATCAGATTTTAACAATAGTAAATACATGTGAAGTGGGCGTTTGGCAAATCCGCACTCATTGTAACTCGTCAGTTGTTAACAAATGTAATTCTCATTCACTTCGTTACCTAGGATACATAAGTAACACTTAGCGAATAGTAAATATAATTATTGTAATAGTTCGGCTAAGAAACTCAGAAAACGTATACTCTTTGTGGTTCTATAAGGTCCGAGTAATTGGCAGAATGAAATTCAACTGAAGCGACAAAATTTTGATTTAATTTTAAATGACCTAGAAATTTAGGAAGAAATTATTGGCTTTGAATGAAATGTTATCGAAACTTTTCAAATGATGTAATGAATTAATGACTTGGATGTTCGGCGACAATGGGAAAAAAGCAAAGAAAAAAACATTCTAATCTCTCACCATTTAACCAATTCTCAACATTTTTATTATCATCCTCCGCCGCTAATGTATTAACATCAACAAAATTCGACATAAAACCACTTTCAAATTCTGCCGCATGTACAAAATCCGAATTCTCCCCACTCAGCAGCGATGCTGGTGAGGATGTTGTATCCACAGATGCATTTAAATCACCCGTCGTCATTTCTCGGTGGGGACTAACTAACGATAGGGAATGAAAGGATTGTTTTATGGACATCGATACTAATGACGACGCGGAGGAGGATAATGTGGGTGAGGTGGACGATGTTGTTGTTGTCAGTCGTATTTCTTCGTTTGTTAATTGACGGATTTGTTGTGTTGACAACGAGGACGACGATGGCGGCGGCGGTGCAGGCAACATTGTTCTAATTTGTGTGTGGCGTTTATTTTTTATCGACATCGACTTACTTGTTTTGGAGCGTGGTTCACGCGGTCCATCAACGGTAACTTTTATCGCTTTGGCATAGGTGGCCACCTGTCGGGGAAATGTATCCACAGTTATGGTAAGGGTAAAACTTTTACCTAAAATGAGAAGAAAAAAAGAGAAGAAACAGAAGTGTTAAAATTATTGCTGTCATAAATTTTAATTATTTTTTTGTTTGTGTGGGTTATAAATTTTATAAATTATGTGCAGAATGGCAACATCGTAAGATATGTATGTATGTCGTTATGTATTTCAAAGTAGCTGTGTTTAAGAAATTGATTTCCTTCGTCAAGGTTCTTGTTTTTGATGGATTTTGACACCCAAATTTAATTGTTTTCCAGTGATCATTTAACACGCGCCATTAACAGTTGGCGGTCTTCTTTCTTTTGTGAGGTTCGTAAGTGTTGTGAAAATGAAGATTGATTTTTTTGGTGTTTCACTTAAATGCCTTCAAATCTTTTTGGGGCTTTTGAAAGGTATAAAAATGTGAATTTTTTGCTAAATTGACAAAATATATTATCGAGGTACGAATTATCGAAGTTCTACTGTACCAGATTTTAATGGATTTTTCAGAGCAAAGTCTATAGAATGCTTATTTAGAGTTTTTTATACTTAGAAGACACTTATTGTAGGTTTTCTAGACATAGCAGAGGTTCTTCGAGACATACGAGGACTACTTTACATGAAAAGTCTTTTGAAGGCTATATTCACTTTGTTACCCGGATTGATAAATATTTCACTTTTTGCGAAGAGTAAGTACCATTGAAGTCTGCATCTGGCAAATCAGCAGTCACAGTAGTTCATCAGTTGTCAAAAACCGATGCGCTTTGACCACTATCCGCCAATGTTTAACTTCTTTTAGGTCAGCTGTACATGGAAGGTTTGCAAGAAAATGTTCAAACATAGAATACCTTATGTCTAGAAGACCTACTGCAGATTTTATATACCCAGAATACCTTCTGGTAATCTTCTGTGCCTAGAAGGAGTATTGGAGGTCTCCTATGTCTAGTATATTTTCAGTCCCAACAAGACGTTTTACACTATAAATACTTCATGGAAGTTGCCTATGCTCTAAAGACCTTCTAATCATGCATTATGAATTAACAAAATAATTCTCATTCACTTCTTTACTGCGAATGCATAAGTAATCACAGTTAGCGAATAGTAAATATAAATTATTATAATAATTATAGGTATATTGTAAGACTGGTGTTAGGTTATAATAAGTCTGAAGGACTCTAAATTTAAAAAAATAAGAATTATGCTAAGCACACGATAAGAAAAATTGTCAGTTTCTAATTTAATAATTAACTGAATTTATGGGAGTCAGCGTGTGACAAATCCGCAGTCATAGTAACTCGTCAGTAGTTAAGGAATATCTTCGGTCATGCTCTTTTATTATTGTCCAAAAATAGAAGTAAGTCCTCCTGCTTGGTAACCTTTCTAACGGGTTTTAAATACAAAAACCGCATTATTGAGGTTTTTTATGCCCTGACGCGTTTCTCGATGTCTTTTGGAGATCTTTCAAATGCAATACCTTCTAAAATTCTTCTATATGACGAAGTTTCATTAAAGGTATAGCTTATATGGAGACATACTTTATATAGAAAATCTTATGGTGGTCTTCAATACAAAGACATTTTCTATAAATAGAATATCTTTCGTCTTTAGGCCTCTATTTGTATTAGTGATGTAAATTTAGAAAAATAAGGATTTTGCTAAGTATACGACAAGAAAAATTTGTAGTTTGTAGGTTATTAATTTACTGTTTAATGAATTGATGGAAAAAATATATCTTGAATCATGCATACTAAATAGAAGTGAAGCCAGAGTGTGTCAAATCCGCAGTCATAGTAGCTCGTCAGTAGTTAACAAATATCTTCAGTCTTTCTCTTTGCTCATTCTCCAGAAATTAAACCTTTAGCAACCTTTCTAACGATGTTTCAGTGCAAAAATACGATATAGAGGTATTTTATATCCAGACGCTCTTCTCGATTTCTTTTGGAGATCTTTCAAATACGATACCTTCTAAAATTCTTATATACGAAGAAGTTCCATTAAAGGTATTCCTTATCTGGAGACATTGTTTACATAGCAAATCTTATGGAGGTATTCAAAACAATGATATTTTCCATAAATATAATACCTCTCGTTTGTAGGCCTCTGTTTGTATAATAGTGACGTAAATTTAGAAAAAGTATACGATAGGAATAATTGTAAGTCATCAATTAACTCTGCTTTATGAATCAATGGAAATATATATGTGTCTTGCATATCAAATAGAAGTGAAGTCAGTGTGTGGCAAATCCGCAGTCATATTAACTCGTCTGCAAATATATTCGGCATTGCTCTTTGCTCATTCTCCAGCCCTTATCTTGATCCTTCTGAAAATCTTCAACAGAAAGAAAATATACTGGTAGGCAAAAATGAGGATATAGACGTCTTTTATGTCCAGACGCTCTTCTCGATATCTTCTTGAGGTCTTTTTAAATATGGAATTTATTCTGAAATTCTTCTAAACATAGGGAATGCCCTTAATCCTTTTCTAGATACATTCTTAATATAGAATATTTTATAAAGGTCTTCAATAAAAAGAGTTACATCTTGTTTGTGCATAAAAGACCATTTAGAGGTCTACTACACATGGAAGCTTGTGTGCATGTCTTCCTTATATAAGATACCTTATAAAGGTATGTTATAGGTGAACTACCTTCATGAATTTTTCTATATATAAGAGTCTTTCTGATGACTTTCTGGTGGCTTTCAGGTCGCGTTCCATTCATAGAAGACCACCAAGATTAAATAAGAACTCAGGAGTATATACAGTCGACGCCCGGTATAACGAATACTCAGTTTAACGAATTTGGAATATAACGAATGAGCAAAATAGTCGACTTTTTACACTGACTATCGCATATTACGAACGTTTTTCAAATTAATATACTGGGTGTATCGAATAGCGCAAAAAATAATGGGCGAGCCTTAAAAATTTAAACACGTTATTTTTCCTCTTTAGTTTTGCAAACTTATTAAAAATAAATGAGAACTAAAAGAACCGATCTCGTGGATGCCACTCCTGAAAAATTGTACCATTCAATTTTCATTTTTTATTTAAAATTTTTTCCTAAAACTTTTGCACTGTAAATAAAAAAACTACGATATAATACTACACGTTTATAACATTGACTTAAAATTGAAACTGTCTCCTATATATGAAACAATATACGAATATGTAAATATTCCTTAATATAATTTGTCTGGCAGACTTTAAAGTTCATAGCTACGTAAATCATATTTGCGATTGTAAATATCCTTATTGAAAACAAACTAAGGCAAATACATAAAATGCACACAGACACTATACGTATGTAACCCAAAACCACAAAACAATTTTAAGAACACATTTAGGGAAAAACGGACTTCTTAGCTGAAACTTAAGTGTAAATGGAATAGGAAAATAGAATAACGCCGTATCCTACAATTTCAATGTCAAGCTAAAATAATTAAAAACCAGTGAGCGGAGCAGTATAGTCGAACGGGGCCGACCATATGATACCCTACACAAAATCGACGAAAATCTAACTTTATGTGGTTCTACATTCTGAGCTTGAGCGATATTTCGCGATACTTGCACCCTCTTGATCGACTAGAGTTCAACAAATATTATAAATATTTAGTACATCACTTTTAATTACTTGTCCAGATTCCCTTCACCGTGGGTTGTGTTGTGATGTTCGGCTTTCAATTGATACCCTACACAACATCCACGAAAATCTAAATTAGTGTGGTTATATACTCTGAGCTTCGGCTTTAAATTGTGGCCTATAGATCGACTCGAAAAAAATAAGTTTTTGGTCCACTTCATCCCAATAGAATTATCAGATCATCACCAAAAATCATAGGCGTTGTCTTTAACCATACCTGGATCCTCATGGAAAATTTCAAAGCGATCAGCGCTATATTTCCGCCCTCTAGTGTGGTAATGCGTTGCCAAATAATATCTGAATACGTAAGCACCTGTAAATATTTACGTGTAACTCCCATATGCGACAATATATATATATATATAATTGGTATGGATTTAAAGGTCAACCACTCCTCTTGGATATACTATCAACATCTCGGGTATATTTCCTTCAGGGGTAAATATATACTCTATAGAATACAAATTTTGTCATGTTCACACAAAGGTCAGGGTTCATTTGACCCGCTAAATATTGACCTATGTTTATCAAAATAGGCATGCTTATTCTTTGGCCCGATCCCCTTCTCAATGTAGCGACCAGAAAATCAGACAAAAGTAAAGTTTTTGGTGCATTTCATCCCCCAAATATTAACCGATCTGTACAAAAAACAATAGGGGTTTTCATTGGCAAAACCCATCCTACATGCAAAGTTTTGTGTAGAGTGGTCCATAACCGTGGGCTGTTATGGACCAATCTGCGGACGGACGGACACACATGTCCAGATCGACTCAGCTAGTCGAGATATGACGGTATACTTAAAGGTGGCTCTAGGAACAATATTTCGCGTTACAAACTCTTGGGGCTGTACAAAGCTATAATACCCCGGCAGCATTGTTGTGTAGGGTATAAATTGTTTTATATTATCCTAAAATATTAGGCTATGCACACTTTGGCATCCGTTCGCATTAATTTATCAAATTAATTTTGTCCTACATGTTGATAATATTTTAGGAGAGGTGCCAGAATGTGCGAACAGCTATTTCTCATATTCGAACCTAATATTAGTCTAGAAGAAATTTGATGACATCGGTTACTTCCTTATCGTGCTCAGCAGCCAGAGAGGTAAAGGGACATTTGTAAATCGACTCCCAATTTTCGGAAACGGATTTCGTCAAAAGAAACCAGGAGTCTAAAACCGATATTTCGGTTATGTACATTTTTATCGTAGCAGTTTTTATTGATTGGTGAGAGACTCTTATTGCACATTCAAGTTCAAATATCTTAGAAGAAACGGAATTTTATGCTTTACACGAAGCGAGGAAAGTCTCTCATCTTTGGGTGAGGGAGGGGTATCATATGGTAGAACTTTGAAATTTCGTGTTTGATAATGGCGCAGCAAACATTAAATGATGTCGCCCCATTTAAAAATGTTCCATTCGAAGGTGGTGTAATCTGCACAAAACGGCGTAGTCCCATTTTCGGCATTTTGGAGATTAAGTAGCTTGTCGTTCTTGTTGGATATAGGTTCCTGTTTTAACGTAGTCCACACCTTAAGGTTCCGCCACATTTTAGGCATACATTTCCAATCTAATTGTTTTTTTTTTTTTTGGAATTTCGTTTTTGCCAAAACATGTTCAATATAAGCCCCATATATAAGCCCCGTCCACCCCCCTTTTTCGGACCACAAACTCAAAAAATTCTCTTCGTCCTTTACCAATTTTTTGAGTCACTTTATTCCCAACGGAAATGGTGTAGTGTGGAAGTCTGTCCAGTTGAACTATTAAATTGACAAACAGAAATAAGTAAATAAGCCAATCCCGAAGTTTTTTTTATGGACCCAAAGAACATTTTCGAATGATGGAAACGATACTGACACACACACAAACAAAAAGAACGACACATAAAATGCGACATTTTTGTTAGCGAGTTATGTTCGCCCCACCAGAACCAGACCTTTTTGAAGTCCTGCTAAGAAGATTGGAGATTTTTTACGTAGATTACGAACTTTTTAAAGTCACAACAGAGCATGATGGTGGATACCATTTTTTGTCAGCGACGTTTTCGTCATGGGAGTAAATTAAAATGCTAGCACTGTGATGGTGGTTACTCTTGCTGTTGTTGTTGTTGCTATTTCTTGCGGTGGGTTGGGTTTATACTTCTTGTTATTTTTTGCTCTCAGCGCTTTTTTCTTTCTTGGATTTTATTTTCGTTTCGTTGCCGCACACAATAGCAGCCACTTTGACTTCTTTAAACGCTGAATTTACACGTCATTGCGGGTCGTTTGGGTATTTTACGATTTTTTTCATAGAGCAAAGATATTTCCCATTCGTTCGGCGATTCGTTCGTTGGTTCTCTGTTGCTTGCTGGGTTGCTTGGTTTGGTTTTTTTGTTTGGGAGGATGGTGTTTTTTTGGTGGCTACCTTTTTATGTGAGCTCCACACACAATTCCATTCTGTGGTGTTGTTTTTGTTGTTGTTTGTGTTCAACAGAAATGAACTACACCCACTTCATTTGTCGCAAAAACAAATAAAAACAAACCCACACACACATATATGCAACCATAAATAACATACATACATACATACATACAGTTGTTACATACATACAGATTCAGTTATTATTCAGTTGAACCGGAATGAAAATAAACTTCAGTCTACATATGTCTACATACATATATTGTAATGTCTGTTACACTTTGTGTATATATGTACGTCTGTATATGTTCCCCGTTCGTTTGTAAATTCAACCAATCTCACAGTCTAAAGAGAAAGAGAGCACACAGGCGTACTAAATAGCAGATGATATGGACCAAGTTAACCGCAAAAACCTCAGCCACAGAACGAGATGAAAAAAACATCGAATAACAACTCAAACTCACACACACTCCTACAGTCATACGCTTAAATATATATCGGCTATTTACATATTTACACTGTTTGTCGCTTACACTTTTTTTATTTCGTTGTTGTTGCAGCTTTTTTTTGCAATCACAGACGAATTGGTAACACCACACGTTCACTTCATTGTAAATTTATGTACATATGTGTATTTGTCTGTGTGTGTGTCTGTCTTCATTAGTTTGTGATACATAACTATGTATGAGGATGTTGCAACCGGCAATGTTTTTTTGTCTCTGTGGTGTCAAATTGACAGTGGCCTAAAATATATGTAAGCATAACAATATTTTTTTTGAACAGGATATTACAATGTTGTAAAACAGAAAATTTTATGTTCGCAATTTGAGATGAGATGGCAAAAATCAACGCTTAAAAAATAAAGTCCGGACCTAATCAATACTATTTGCTCTGTGGGAGTTTGGTGTATCATTCACAAAAAATCAGATGAAACTATATATGGGAGCTATATATAAATCTGAACCGAGTTCAACAAAATTTCGCATACATCAATCAGGACCTAATACAGTATGCTGTGCAAAATTTTGACCCAATCGAAAAAATATTGGAAGTTTAGTGCATCATTTACATAAAATCGGACGAAACTATATATGGGAGCTATATCTAAATCTGAACCGATTTTCTTTTTTCAATTTCAATAGGGTTCGTCCTTGGGCCAAACAAATGAGCTGTACCAAATTTCATCCAAATCGGATTATAAATGCGACCTGTACTTTGCTAACAAAAATACATGGACGGACGGACATGCATAAATCGACTCAGAAAGTGATTCTATGCATATTTTCAAAAATGCCGAAGTTGCAAAATTTTGTCCCAATCGGACACATATTGGGAGTTTGGTATATCATTCACAAAAAATCAGACGAAACTATATATGGGAGCTATATCTAAATCCGAATCGATTTAAACAAAACTTCGTACATCAGTCTGGACCTAATTCAGTACCCTGTGCAAAATGTTGTCCCAATCGCACAATTATTGGGAGTTTGGTGTATCATTCACATAAGATCGGACGAAACTATATATCTAAATCTGAACCGATTTTCTCCAATTTCAATAGGGTTCGTCCTTGGGCCAAATAAGTGAATTGTGCCAAATTTCATCCAAATCGGATTATAAATGCGACCTGTACTTTGTTTACAATTTAACATCAACAGAAGGACATGCATACATCGACTCAGACAGTGATTCTAACCTGTACCACAGTGTGGTGAAGGGTATAAAAACATTTTTAAAAATCTACGACTTGAGAAACATTTTTAAAAATCTACGCCTTGAAAAAAATATTTTTAAAAAATCTACGCCTTTAAAAAAATATTTTTAAAAAATCTACGCCTTGAAAAAAATATTTTTAAAAAATCTACGCCTTGAAAAAAATATTTTTAAAAAATCTACGCCTTGAAAAAAATATTTTTAAAAAATCTACGCCTTGAAAAAAATATTTTTAAAAAATCTACGCCTTGAAAAAAAATATTTTTAAAAAATCTACGCCTTGAAAAAAATATTTTTAAAAAACCCACGAAGCAGTATAGTCGAACGGGGCCGACCATACAATACCCTACACAACTACCACGGAATTTTAACTTTGTGCGGATGTTTATTCCGAGCCTGGGCAGTATTTCGTGATATTTGCACCCTCCAACAGAACATCTTCCTCACACTCATATATTTTCCGAATATTTCTGATATTCAGTACAGCCTTTCTAATTAATTTTCAAGATTCCCTTCGTCGTGGATTGTGTTGTGATGTTCGGCTTATAATTGTGGCCTACAGATCTACTTAACAAAAAACACAAAAAAATTGAGTTTTCGGTCCACTTCATCCCAAAATTATTATCTGATCATCACCGAAAATTATAGGCGTTGTCCTTGACCATACCTGGAACCTCATGTAACATTTCAAAGCGATCAATGCTATATTTTCGTCCTCTAGTGTGGTAATGATTTACTAAATAATATCTCAGTACGTAAGCACCTGTCAATATTTAAGTATAATTCCTACATCCGAGTACATACGACAATATAATTGGTATCAGTTTAATGGACAACCAATCCTCTTGGATATACTATCACCTTCTCGGGTCTATGTCCTTCAGGGGTAAATTTATACGCTATAAAATACAAACTTTTGTAATTTTGCACACAAAAGTCAGGGTCCATTTGACCCGCTAAATATTGACCGATATTTATTAAAACAGGCATACTTATTCTTTGGCCCGATCCCCTTCTCCTTCTCCAAAAATTCGCGATGTTTGGGCCATAATTGCGCCCTCTGAAGCGACCAGAAAATCAGATAAAAAAAGTTTTTGGTCCATTTCATCACCTAAATATTAACCGATCTTTACCAAAATACCCCTTTGTCTTCATTGGCCAGAACCTATCCTACATGAAAAGTTTCATGAAGATTGGTCCATTACTGTGGCCTGTATCGTGTTTACAAATTATAATGGACAGATGGACGGACAGACGGCGGACATGTCTAGATCGACTCAGCTAGTCGAGATGTGACGATCGGTATACTTAAAGGTGGGTCTAGGACCAATATTTCGCGGCGTTACAAACTCTTGGGGCTGCACAAAGCTATAATACCCTGACAACATTGTTTTTAAGGATATAAAAATCAAGGCCAGGTTTGAAAATGTCTAAAAAATATTTTTAAAACTTTAAAAATGATTTTGAAGCTCCAAAGCCCAGGATACAAAATCGATGTCTGCTTTGAAGCTTTAAAAACATTTTCTTGAAAAAATTAAATTTAATATAAAATACTGAGAAGTGTAGCTTTCCAACCTTCCATTTAAAAATATATTTATATGTTGCTATATATTATTGTACTATATGACATTATGTGGCATTCATTGGTGGTCAGTTTAAAATTCCATAAATTTGTTCATGTGCAAGCAGCCCTTCACTCGACATTCTGCAAATAAGCGAAAGCAGGACTGATGTTTCCCATTCTATTTGCATTCTCAATTTATGTTATTTGTAATGAAGCAATTGTTGTTTTTTTTAATCATAATCATTTGTTAATAATTGTTGTTATTTAAGTTTATTATATGAATTGACGGACAACAACAAAAAAATAGTACATAACTCATTGTGACAGAAGTGATTTTTAATATCATTACCGCATTTTTATAATTTTTAATTTCTTTTTTAATGATGTTGAAGGAAAAAAATCGAAAAAAAAATTATATATTAAAATATTAAAAATGTTATATTAAGAACGCCACCTCCAAGCCGAATTTATTAAAAACATAATTCAAAATCTCTTCCAAAATAAATGACACAAAATTAGCAACACCCATTTAAAAAAAAAATGATATAATCACAACACAAATTAAAAAAAAAAAAACGAAACGCAATTGAACCCCCCATTTGCTGACCGGTTGCTGTTTTTGATAGCCGTGGACATTTTAATAGGTTGAATGGATCACAAAAACAGCAAGCGAGCAGCAATGCAAAAAAAAAACTCAACTCGCCATAATCAAAACAGCAAAAAAAATACATTGAATACAAAACTCAATTGAAATAATGGCCGCTGTTTTCGCCAGAGAGGCCGAACCAAAACAGAAAACAAAAAAAAATGATATCAGCGAGAACGGTCTGATTGAAATGACATTTAATCAAGCAGAACAGCAGTTGTTAGCGTTTTGATTGCTGTTTTCGATGTGTTTTTTTTTTATTTTTTTAAGATTGGTATGATTATATGTAAGAATGTTTTAATTAGCTGTTTTCCGAGGGAAAGAAATAATTTGAAAATATCATTTGACAATATTTTGATTTTAATTATAAAAAAAGAATATCTGATTTATAAGTTTGGATTTTTTACGATTTGAAATAATTATTTTAAGACATATTCGAGTCATTTTTTAAAAAATAGAAATTTAATCCATACGACAAACTTAAAGAAAATATTTTTTAGTGATAGTTGCCCACACTCGGAAAGAAAAAAAGCAAATCCCCTAATATTGACGACCCCCGAAAACGTATAAAGGACCTCGATCTACGAATCTGTACTTGGAATGTGCGCACGTTGTAGAGAACAGGCGCAGTTTTCGCTTTGGCGGATGTACTCAAGAAGTACAAAGCCGATATTATTGCCTTACAGGAAATGCGATGGAAAGGGACAGGAAATAGCTGCCATGAAACGAGACATGAATTTGGCTGCGGATTTATGGTTAACAGGAGAATAAAAGACCTCGTCTCCAGATTCACTCCACTAAATGAGCGAATTACTATAATCCCCATAAGCGAAGTTCTTCTGACAGATACAGACAGCGTGTTGAGAATCTGGAAGGAGCAAAAGCTTCTGGTATGAAATAGTACAACCAATAATAGATTACGGTATAGAGTGGATACCACCTACCAAGGTGGATACCAATACCAAGGTGAAGCCAGAATAGCAATAAATCGGGTGAAGAATAATAAAGCAGCAGGTTCCGATGGGTTAGCAACCGAACTATTCAAGACATATGGTCAAATGCTGGTCGGGAGCATGCACCAGCTGATTAGTACAATTTGCCTAGAGGAATGCATGCCCAATGATTGGAACCTCAGCAATCATGCATGCCCAATGATTGGAACCTTCCAATCATTGCGCATGCATTCCTCTAGGCAAATTGTACTAATCAACTGGTGCATGCTCCTGACCAGCATTTGACCATCGGTCTTGAATAGTTCGGTTGGTAACCCATCGGAACCTGCTGCTTTATTATTCTTCAGCCGATTTATTGCTATTCTGGCTTCACCTTGGTATTGGTATCCACCTTGGTAGGTGTTGTGTACCGTGGACGTGGATACAAGACGATATGTGCCAACTATAGAGGAATTAGCCTTCTTCCCATCGCATATAAAGTGCTATCCAACGTACTATGTGAACAACTGAAGCCAATGGTCAATGGCATTATTGGACCATACCAGTGCGGCTTCAGACCTGGCAAATCCACCATTGACCAGATTTTCACTCTGCGCCATATCCTGGAAAAGACCCACGAAAAACACATCGACACATACCACCTATTCGTCGACTTTAAAGCCGCATTCGACAGACCTATCCGTTCAGAGGTGTTTTAAGCCATGTCTACGTTCGACATTCCAGGATACGGCAATGCAGGATAACTTTAAGTGGCTCAAGGTCAGCAGTTAAAGTCGGAAAGGACCTATCGGAAACCTTCAATACCGAACGAGGATTCAGACGAGGTGACATTTTGTCGTGTGATCTTTTTAACATCCTGCAGGAAAAGGTCATACGAGAGGCAAAAGTGAACAGAAATGGCACTCTGTACAACAAACATCACATGTTACTCGTCTACGCCGATGACATCGACATAATTGGTCGAACAATGAAAGCGGTAACACCACCTTTGAACAAATTTATAAGGAGTCTGCCAAAGTGGGTCTGGTAGTAAACGGCGAGAAGATCAAGCTGATGGTATCAACGCGCAAGATGTCCAGTAGACTCGGACCAACTGTGGAACTTGAGAACTACAACTTCGAGGTAGTCAACGATTTTACATACCTTGGTACCGCCATCAATAAAACTAATGACATCAGTTTTGAAATTCGGAGAAGGATTGTGTTGGCCAACAGATGCTACTATGTTCAAAGTGAGCAGTTTATAAACAAGGCCACCTCCCGCCAGACTAAACTCACACTTTACAAGACGCTGATACTACCCATACTGTTATATGGATCTGAAGTATAGGTACTTTCGCAAGCAGATGAGGCAGCTCTTGGGCTGTTTTAAAGAAAAATTCTCCGAAAGATATAAGGGCCGATCTCCGTCGACGGTGAATATCGCCGTCAAATTAACCACGGGCGTTTTTTTTGCTAGGGCAATGTTTAGATTTTTTATATGCATACCTCTTAAATAAGAGTCTACACTTTGTTAAAATTTGAAAAAAAAAACTACTTCGAAGATATGATTTAAAAAAAATATCTGAAATCTATTCGGTTTTTATTTCCATTTAGTCTAAATCAGCCTAAATCATTTAATGTTGACTACATTGTTTTGAGATATTTTCAAAAAAAAAAAAAAAAAAAAACGTTCAACTCCTAAATGAGCGACACGCGCCGTTTATGAAATACCCTCCAAGATAAAATGCTGCCGACATTAGATTCCATCCTTCAACACTGCCTACCTCCGCCACCACCAGCAACAACATAATTAACGCTAACAATCAAATAACATTTTCATTGAAGCTAAGAATATTAACCCTTGCCACGCTACCTATGAAAGGTAAATAATAGCTATCAGCAGAATGATCTTCTCCAAATCACATTATCGGTCGTCATAAAGGTCGTGTGTGTGTGTATCTGGCCCATCAATGTAATCCTTTGACGTACGTTTATTTGATTTATCTACAAATTTTCAAAATGAATGAAAGAAAACTAAGCAGGGCAGTAATTATCCGAAGAGACATAACTCTTTAAAACGCTTGCTGTTGAATATTCGGTATTGTCTTATTTCATTTCTACAAATTTTATACAATTTGTTTTCAGACTCTCTCTCCAAAAAAATAAATAAAATCAACTACAAGATTACACAAATTAGCCGAAGATGAAAAAACACACACAACATTGAACTCTGTACCCACCAACATACTCCGTCGACGAGAGGAATGTGTCAGAGGGAACCCGAAGTATTCCCTTTCAATATGACGCTTATGATTCTATTGTTGTTATTATTGTGGCTGTTTTCCGTTAAATAAAGTCATTACAAAATCATATTTTTCAAAATCAGAGCACTATTTGTTTCAGATTTTTTTGTGTTTTTTCGGAATGGGAACAAAAGACTTGGCCTCTCATATCTTTTGTTCACACGGCACAATTACAAATTGCTGTGCTCCAGTTTTGAGTTTTTTTATTTATTCTTCGTTAAGTTCGACTCATTCCTATATTTCAAATGATATGTTTCGGTTTGTTGTTGTAAGTAGTCGTTAATTTATTTGGATATGTTTTTTTTTCATGAACAATGATTTGATTAAGATGTGTTGGAGTTGATTAATTTCTGTCAGACCAATAGTCAGTCAGTCATTTCGAATAACTCAACATGTAGGTTAAGTTCAAGATTTACTTATCTGCTGGAATTTATAACATTTTTTTTTGTAGACCCTCTACAATAAAATCTATATCTTGTGTAAAGTAAAAAGAAATATTTTTTAAAAAATGTACGGCTTATTGAAACTTCGAAAAATATTTTTAAAAAAATCTACGCCATCTTGGAATTTGAAAAAATACTTTGATTTTTTTTTTTTTAAATCTACACCTTGGAAACAAAACATTTTTTTTTTAATCTACGCCATCTTTGAACTTGAAAAAAATTTAATCCCCGGCTTGGAACAAAAATAATCTACGGCTTTAAAAACATTTTAAATCTACGGCTTGAAAAAAAGTTGCCGATTAAAGGTCAACAGCACCTCTTCCTTACAGTGACTTATTTTCCGAATATTACTAATATTCAGTACAGTCCTTCTAATTACTTGTCCAGATTCCCTTCATCGTGAGTTGTGTTGTGATGATCGGCCTATAATTGTGGCCTATAGATCGACTCGAAGAAAACACCAAAAAATTAAGTTTTCGGTCCACTTCATCCCAAAATTATTATCTGATCATCACCGAAAATTATAGGCGTTGTCCTTGACCACAACTGGAATCTCATGGAAAATGTCAAAGTGATCAGCACTATATGTAGGCCCTCTAGTGTGGGTTACTAAATAATATCTCAGTACCTAAGTACCTGTAAATATTTAAGTGTAACTCCCATATCTGAGTACATACGATCATATAATATAGTCGGACGGGGCCATAGAATACCCTACACAACTACCACGGAACTCTAACTTTCTGCGGATGTTTATTCCGAGCCTGAACAATATTTCGTGATATTTGCACCCTCTTGCCCGATTAGAGGTCAACAGCGCCTTTTTCTTACACTAACATAAATTCCGAATATTTCCAATATTCAGAACAGCCCAGATTCCAGATTCCCTTTACCGTGAGTTGTGTTGTTATGTTCGGATTATAATTGTGTAGATCGACTCGAAAAAATTAAGTTTTCAGTCCACTTCATCCCAAAATTATTATCTGATCATCGCCGAAAATTATAAGCGTTGTCCTTGACCATACATGGATCCTCGTGGAAAATTTCAAAGCGATCAGGGCTATATTTCGGCTCTCTAGTGTGGTAATGGGTTACTAAATAATATATGAATACGTAAACATCAGTAAATGTTTACTGTAACTCCCACATCCGGGTACATACGACAATGTAATTGGTATCGATTTAAACGTCAACCACTCCTCTTCGATATACTATCAACTTCTCGGGTCTATGTGCTTCAGGGGTAAATCTATACGCTATAGAATACAAAATTTGTAATTTTTCACACAAAAGTCAGGGTCAATTTGACCCTCTAAATATTGACCGATCTTTATCAAAACAGGCATGCTTATTCTTTGGACCGATCCCCTTGAACCGATCCCCATGTAAAAATTCGTGATATTTGGACCATAATTGTGGCCTCTGGAGCGACCAGAATATCAGACAAAAATAAAGTTGTTGGTCCATTTCATACCCTAAATATTAAACGATCGTTTCCAAACACAATAGGGGTCTTCATTGACCAGAGCACAACCTACATGCAAAATTTCGTGAAGACTGGTCCATTACTGTGGTCTGTATCGTGTTTACAATTATAATGGACAGACGGACGGACTGACGGACTGACGGACACACATCTCTAGATTGACTCAGCTAGTCGAGATATGACGATCTTTATACTTAAAGGTGGGTCTAGGGCGAATATTTCGCGGCGTTACAAATTTTGGGGCTGCACAAACCTATAATACCCTGGCAACATAGTTGTGTAGGATATAACATTCTACGCCTTAAAAAAAATTATTTTAGAAAATTTACGCCTTGAAAAAAAATTATTTTAGAAAATTTACGCCTTGAAAAAAAATTATTTTTAGAAAATCTACGCCTTGAAAAAAATTATTTTTAGAAAATCTTCGCCTTGAAAAAAATATTTTTAAAATATCTACGCCTTGATAAAAAAAAATTGTTTAAAAAATGTTTGCCTTGAAAAAATATTTTTTAAAAATCTTTGCCTTAAAAAAAAATTTAAAAATCTACTACTTGAAAAAAATATTTTCAGAAAAATCTACGCCTTAAAATTTTTTTTTAGAAAAATCTAAGCCTTGAAAAAAGTATTTTTTTTAAAAATCTACGACTTGAAAAAAATAAGTTAAAAAACTCTATGCCTTGAAAAAAATTATGTTAAAAAATCTACGCCTTGAAAAAAATATGTTTAAAAAATCTACGCCTCGAAAAAAATATTTTTAAAAATTTACGCCTTGAAAAAAATATTTAAAAAAACCTACGCCTTGAAAAAAATATTTAAAAAAATATACGCCTTGAAAAATTTTGTTTTAAAAAAATCTACTCCTTGAAAAAATTATTTTTAAAAAATCTACGCCTTGAAAAAAATATTTAAAAAAATCTACGCCTTGAAAAATTTTGTTTTAAAAAAATCTACTCCTTGAACAAATTATTTTTAAAAAATCTACGCCTTGAAAAATTTGTTTTTAAATAATCTAAGCCTTGAAAAAAATATTTTTAAAAAAATCTACGCCTTGAAAAAAATATTTTTTAAAAATCTACGCCTTAAAAAAACTTTTCTAAAAAATCTATGCCTTGAAAAAATATTTTTAAAAATATCTACTCCTTAAAAAAATATTGTTTAAAAAATTACGCCTTGAAAAAAATATTTTTAGAAAAATCTACGCCTTGAAAAAAATATTTTTAAAAAATCTAGGCCTTAAAAATATTTTTTTAAAATCTACGCCTTGAAAAAAATATTTTAAAAAAATCTACGCCTTCAAAGAAATATTTTTAAAATAATATCGTCCCCTCGTCCTTAGTGGAACGTTCGTCTTAATAGTCGTAGACCACATGGTGTAAATCGAACTTAGCACGTCGTCTAATTGCTCGAGAAACATATGACACATAATTTGCTAGATTGGTGCACTCTTTCTACCTGGTCTGCAAAACACGTATCCTAGTTACTCAGTGAGTTAATTACTCCCAAAGAAGAATAAGAAACCCCTCGAACATACTGCTCGTTAGTAGAGCAGAAACCCAATCGATTATTAGCCAAAACAAAACTAAAGTCTGGCAAACAAATTGCGGATTGCGTGTCAGCAAAAGAATTTAGAACTCAAAAGAAAAAAATAAACAGCAAATATCAATACAACACAAGACATGATCATGAATGATCATTCATGTCGATTGCCAACAGCTAGACATTGAAACGTGTGACGAAGGACTTTTATTAGGCCAAAGACTTCCTTTTCATAAATTGTTGGCATTTGCTGGCAACAAGTACATTTTTTGTTGTTGCCACTCGCTCACTCTCTGCCGCTCCATTTGGGCATTTGAATGGCCGACACACTGCAAGTGAGGCACGACACACCAAAAGTCCTAAAAAGATGTCAGTTGTTGCAAATTAAGGAAGCACGAATGCAAACACTTTGTGATGTCTGCCTTTCGTTTCGTTTCATTTTTTTTCGGCAAAGAAAACAAATTTGGAAGCGCTGTACTGTAACCACCATTGGACATGGTGCAGTCATACAGCAGGTAGTCGTCATCATCAGTCAGTATCATCATCCTCCTCATCATGCTTCTGTTGCATGCTGACCTTAGGCCATTCTTACAAACATAAAACGTCAAAGGTTAATGTGACGACTTCTGTGAGTGAACTTCTGAGGTGATCGTTGCCTTACAGCACAATCAATCGGACGTGAAGCCCAAAATCGTACATTGGAAATGTGTGAAAGCAAATTTCATTCATAAATACAATGTTTATAAGAAAACACAAACACACACACTACTTACCCCTTCCACTTCGTCCCACAAAACGCAGATCATTAAATTTGGCCACTTGATCTTTCATTGTTGCCCGATCATTTCTCAATTCGGCACAACAGTTCTCATCGTTGCCGGCACGGATATAAACATTGGTACCATCTCCCACATCGACCAGGGCCACAACTTTAAAGGCAATCGGCAGGGTTTTATTTGAACGCCAGTGTGTGGGCAAGGCGGAGCAGAGGAAATATGGATTGCTGGTGCGCACTAAAAAAAATGGAAGAGAGAAAATTAAATGAAAATTGGCAATAAAAAAGAAATAATTATAGAAACATAGAAACATTAAAAATTAAAAAACATCATCACGAATGGGATGGATTTGTGCAAAAAAAAAAAATGTAATAAAATATTCAAAAAAATATCTAAAAAAAAATATTTTTAAAAAATAAGGGGTAGACTTCAAAAAAAAATATTTTTGAAAAAATACGCTTGAAAAAAATATTTTTAAAAAATCTACGAAAAAAATAATTTTAAAAAATCTACGCCTTGAAAAAAAATAATTTTAAAAAATCTACGCCTTGAAAAAAATATTTTTGAAAAAATACGCTTGAAAAAATATTTTTAGAAAATCTACGCCTTGAAAAAATATTAAAAAAAAATCCACGCCTAGAGAAAATATTTTTAAAAAAATCCACGCCTTCAAAAAAAATATTTTTAAAAAATCTACGCCTTGAAAAAAATATTTTTAATAAATCTACGCCTTGAAAAAATATTTTTAATAAATCTACGCCTTGAAAAAAATATTTTTAATAAATTTACGCCTTGAAAAAAATATTTTTAAGAAATCTACGCCTTGTTGGGACGTGAAAAAATTCTTTAGAAAATCTACGCCTTGAAAAAAATATTTTTAATAAATCTACGCCTTGAAAAAATATTTTTAAAAAATCTACGCCTTGAAAAAAATATTTTTAATAAATCTACGCCTTGAAAAAAACATTTTTAATAAATCTACGCCTTAAAAAAAATATTTTTAATAAATTTACGCCTTGAAAAAAATATTTTTAACAAAACTACTCCTTGAAAAATATTTTTAAAAAATCTACGCCTTGAAAAAAATATTTTTAAAAAATCTACGCCTTGAAAAAAAAATTTTAAAAAAACTACGCCTTGAAAAAAATATTTTTAATAAATCTACGCCTTGAAAAAAATATCTTTAATAAAACTACACTTCACAAAAATATTTTTAATAAATCTAAGCTTGAAACAATATTTTTAATAAATCTACGCTTCAAAAAAATTAAAAAGAATCTTAAAATCTTCGGCTTGTTGAAACTGGACAAAATATTTTTAAAAATCTAAGCTTGTTTTTTACACAAAAAATTATTTTTAAAAAATCTTCGACTTGTTGAAACTGGAAAAAATATTTAAAAACCAGTGAGCAGGGCAGTATAGTCGGACGGGGCCGACCATACGATACCCTACACGACTACCACAGAACTCTTTCTTTCTGCGAATTTTTATTCCAAATCTGCGTAATATTTCGTGATAGTTGCATCCTCTTGTCCAATTAGAGGTCAACAGCACCTCTTCATTACACTGACATATTTTCCGAATATTATCAATTACTTGTCCATAATTACTTGTCCATATCCCCTTCACCGTAGGTTGTGTTGCTATGTTCGGCTTTCAACTGTGGCCTATAGATCGAATCGAAAAAAAAAAAACAAAAGATCAAGTTTGCGGTCCACTTCATCCTAAAATTATTATCAGATCATCACCGAAAATTATAGGCGTTATCCTTGACCATAACTAGAACCTCATGATCATCACCGAAAATTATAGACGTTGTCCTTGACCATAACTAGAACCTCATGAAACATTTCAAGGCGATAAGCGCTATATTTCCGCCCTCTAGTGTGGTAATGATTTACTAAATAATATCTGAGTACGGAAGCACCTGTAAATATTTAAGAGTAACTCCCATATCCGAATACATACGACAATGTAATTGAAGTAATTTTGAAGGTTAACCGTTCCTCTTGGATACACTATCAACTTCGCGGATCTAAATGCTTCAGGAGTAAATATATACGGTCCATTTCATCCCCTAAACATGAACCGATCATTACCAAAAACAATAGGGGTCTTCATTGGGCAGAACCTAGCCTACATGAAGATTGGTCCATAACTGTGGTCTGTATCGTGTTTACAAATTATAATCGGCAGACGGACGGACACACATGTCTAGATCGACTCAGCTAGTCGAGATATGACGATCAGTAT